>NC_057795.1:314178282-314180887 GCF_018294505.1 Triticum aestivum | reverse complement strand
GGGCTAGGTGAGGCAAATGGTAAAACCAAGGTTGGGCCTTGCTGGAGGAGTTTTATTCAAAGTGAACTGTCAAGGGGGTCCCATAAATCACCCAACCGCGTAAGGAACGCAAAATCCGGGAACATAACACCGGTATGACGGAAACTAGGGCGGCAAGAGTGGAAGAAAACACCAGGCATAAGACCGAGTCTTCCACCCTTTACCAAGTATATAGATGCATTAATTAGATAAGAGATAATGTGATATCCCAACAAAATCCTGTCCACCATGGAGCAAGCTTCAACTTCACCTGCAACTAGCAACACTATAAGAGGGGCTGAGCAAAAGCGGTAACATAGCCAAACAACGGTTTGCTAGGAAGGGTGAAAAGGTTAGAGGCTGACATGGCAATTTGGGAGGCTTGAAGAACAAGTGATAGGTAGCGCAACATAGCAATAGAACGAAGCAACTAGCATAGCAAAGATAGTAGTGAGATCCAGGGTAGCGGTCATCTTGCCTGAAATCCCGCAAGGAAGAAGAACGAGTCCATGAAGAAGATGAAGCCACGAAGACGAAGCAAGCGTAGACGAACGAATCCTCACGATCGCAACAAAACGGGAACTATCGAGAAGAAGCACACAACATAGTAAACACACCACACATAGACAAGACATGATGCACAACCAAGCATGATGCATGACAAGGCTACATGAAGCTACTCATGGCAAGAGATGATGCAAACAAGAGCAACACATCAAGGCAAGTTTAAATGAGGCCATGAACAACATATAACAATTCCGGTAAGTCCTCATATGCATATTTCAAAATTAGTCCAGATCTGAATAAACCTTATGTTCAAGTTGTTAAACCGCAATTTAAGATGCAACAAGATGATCTACACGAGATTCTAGTCAAGTTACATATAAAGTTCATTAGATTTGGAGCTACGGCCTAGAAGATATGAGCAAAACAAGTTAAACATGGCATTGATGCAAAATGCATACAAACATCAAGAAAACACCTCAAAACATGGATGCAGCATGATAATAATAAACTAGATGCAAAACTAAGCAAGTTTCATATAGAGCCCACTCGAAACGGAGCAACGATTCAACACACACACATGAAACAAGTTATAGCAACAATCTGTCCAAAACAACAACTAGGCATCTTGCAAGCATCAAAACAATATGCTATAGCACCTCAACATAAGAACAAAAGGCATGGACATGATGTACAGGTAAAGCATAACAAAACATGAACACTGAGCTATCTCCAGAAATCACTAGAACATGCTCAAAAACACATGGCAAGATTGCAAATAATAACAGTTTATAGGCTTAGCAGAAATAACATAAGGTTGCAATGTTTAGAGCTATCAAACAACATGCTACAGGAACTTATGATGGCAAACAAAGGCGTGGCATGCTAGTACTAAATACATAGAACAAAAGTCCTTTGCTGACCATGAGCCAAAATGGCACAGAAAATAAGATGGCACCCATGTAAACATAGCAAGTGATATGACAGATTCATACATGGCAGGAACAATGATAAGTAGGCATGTTGGTGAGCTTGGACCACTCACCACAGAGCATTACATGGCATGACAAGGCAACCAACAGAAAGATGACATGTTTATGAAGCTAAGCATGGCAATAGCAAGTTCATAGGGTGCATGGCTCACTAGCAAAACACATGGCAAAACTGAACTTAATGTCAACAGGCCGACAACAATATTATTTAGCAACTTGAGAGCAAGATTACAACAAGATACAGAAGGCTATAAATGAAACCAGGGGCATGGATGAATATAGCATGACATGTAGAACAAAATATCCTTAGTGAACATCTCCATATTGTGCATGGTATGACTTGTAGCAGCAGGTTTACATAGCATCACGAAATAACAGATCCAGCCTAGCAAAACAGTGACAACAAGTACCCTATTTAACAAGCTTTATGTACTCACGACACAACTAACAAAAATACATAGGTTGCACCACTACAAGGATGGCATGATGTAGTTCAAAACATATGTAGAGCTCATGCTCATAGGATGCACACATCAAACGCAACAAAAATGACAAATCAGCAAGTTATGTTACCCGACAGCAGTTAACATCATATAGCACTCTTGCAATGATGATTCGGGCATCAAGATGATCTCAAACAAACATGGCACAATGGAATGAAATGAAGAGTATCTCACAATGAACATTTTTATATATTATACACGCAAAACAGAGCAGTATGCAGGGAGATATGGCAGGTCAAACATAGCATCAGAATATGCAAATATTTCGGACTTAGGGAAAAACAGAGGGGGGAAGTCAACCTCACATCTGCACGGATTTCGAGCTTCACCGTAGTGGGCTCGGGGACGGCCGGAGAAGACGAACCCTGGGCGGGGAAGGCCGGATCCGGCGAGGAGGAGGCCGGTGGGTACGCGGGACGGTGCCGGGGAGGTCGGGGACGGCCGCACCGGAGCTCACCGGCTGGGGGCGCAGGACGGCGGCGGCCGGGGATGGCCGTGGCGGTGGTGCGGGACCCGAGAGGCGCCGGAGTGGGGCCCAGGCGGCGGTCGGCGGCGATGGGGCGACGAGCGGTGGAGCGGGCCGGCGGG